>NC_054382.1:108215714-108245714 GCF_017654675.1 Xenopus laevis
GGACACCATCTCCATCTAAACCAAAACAAAAACCCACCTGGCGTTGTGAGGTGTGTGATTATGAAACCAATGTGGCAAGAAATCTTCGTATTCATATGACTAGTGAAAAGCACATGCATAACATGATGCTTTTGCAACAAAACATGAAACAGATCCAGCACAACCTGCACTTAGGCCTTGCACCAGCTGAGGCAGAGCTTTATCAGTACTACCTAGCCCAAAATATAGGTCTGACTGGGATGAAACTGGAAACCCCAGCTGACCAACAGATGATGATAAACCCATTCCAACTAGACCCTGCCACAGCTGCAGCACTGGCGCCAGGATTTGGTCAGTATCTATCTGTCTACCTTCTGTAAATGTGTATAATTAACTTTCTCTTGAGTAAGATTAATCCTCAAACAGCAAATTTAACCAAGAAAGTATTTTTTTTTTAAATGTTGAATTCAAATTGCATTTTTTAGTTATTGTTTTCCATAAATATAAAAATACTACTGAAACCAAATGCCCTTAAAATTTTTGCTCAGGGCCCAAGCTTAGAACATGATGATTGTTTAAATTGAAATTAATTGTTTAAAAATAGAAAGGAAAATGAAAAGATCTTGTAGACCTTGTAGTGTAGCTGAAAGGACAACATATTTTATCTTTGTTATTTTGTAGGATATCCATTTTGACAATAACCCTTTGCCTCAAGAGAGAACATCAAGAATGTCAATATGATGCAGTGGGAAGTTCCAGAGAAGCTAGCAAGAAGTTATGGCAGAGTTTCTGCTATAGTTCAGTTTAGTTCAGGAAATGTGTGCACTCCAATTCTTAATACTTCATTTATTTTGATATAAAACAATACATTCATGTTTTGGTTGGGGTCTACAACCTTTATCAAAATGTTTTTCCATATATTTTATATTTATTTTTTATATTATATTTTATATATTAAATTAGGCATTTTTATACTATTTGTCCTCTCAGGAAGGACCAAAAAGTTTCTCTTTTCTAATATCAGTCATTTCAAATTCATTTAAATGGGAAATGCTTTGCATATGGCAGATCTTTATACCAATAGGTGGGTATTGCTCTGAAATACAGTGGTTAGTGTTCATAAAAAAACCCCACTTACTAGCACCTAGCACAAAGGGAGGCCACAAGCACCACATCAGCTGGAAGTGGTTGCCAACAGAATAAGGCATTTTTATTGTTGTGTTTCATTCTGGGAGGATTGTGGTGATCACAAAGCTCATACAACATTAATAGTTGAAAGTACTTTAAAACCAATTTCTGTGATAGAAGTAAGATAATTAAAACAGTTTTATGTTTTTTAAACATTATTATGGTTTACAGATTTATAAACTGGATGTAAATGAATATTACAGTTATATATTGGCGATTTCTGATTTACAGGGGGGTCGCTAAATGAAATATTGTTTTCGAGGCAACTATTTTATAGCGGTGATAGATTTTTCATCTATAAGAAAAAGTTTACAAATTATACTTCGGATGAGTTTATGGCCACATGGATTAAAAAGCAAAATTGCTTGTTTTTTCCTAACCGTATCAATAAAGCAAGCCTAAACCGTAGAAAGTATTCCATTATAAGATTCAGAGCAGCTTAGCTGGGGACCTACTGCATGCTTCCCATTATTTACAGCTCTTTTTGCATGCCACAGAATTGTTCCTATTCATTAGGGAAAGTTATTGGGTAATTAATAAACAAAGTGATTTAGGAGAGGCCTACACATGAAACCACGTATGTATACCTCACTCCGCAACCCAGTATCGTTAATATTTGGTGAAACTACAATTAGTGCTCCATAAATTAATTTAGCCTATGTTGCCGTATTATTATGTTATTGATCAACTGTTCCGCCTTGGAAAGTACGGATTCCTGAATGACATCATGCCCACTAGGAGTAATTAAAGCTATCTGATGAGGGAATTTAGAAGTTGAAAGGGATGATTGTAATTGATCCTGATTCAATCCTATTACAGCTTTTTATAGTTTAAGCTCCAGCGAAAGCAAACTCCTGTTAGAGGCTTTATTTTACAGATTCCATTGTGTGTCTGCTGTGCTTTATGTACGTTTCCCCCTTTAATTTTTTTTCTCTGTTGCTTCCCATAGTAAATAACGAGCTGCCGCCTGAAATCCGGCTTGCCAGTAGTCAGCTAATGGGTGATGACCTGTCCCTCCTTACTACAGGAGAGTTGTCACCTTATATCAGTGATCCAGCGATCAAGCTATTCCAGTGTGCTGTTTGCAACAAATTCACCTCTGATAGTCTGGAGGCCTTGAACGTGCATGTGAGCGGTGAACGTTCTCTGCCCGAAGAGGAGTGGAGAGCTGTAATTGGAGACATCTACCAGTGCAAGCTCTGCAACTATAACACTCAGCTGAAAGCCAACTTCCAACTCCACTGCAAGACTGATAAGCACATGCAGAAGTATCAGCTGGTTGCTCACATCAAAGAAGGAGGGAAAAGCAATGAATGGAGGCTGAAGTGCATCGCTATTGGCAATCCTGTGCACCTGAAATGCAATGCATGTGATTACTACACCAACAGTGTGGATAAATTGCACTTACACACCACCAATCACAGGCATGAGGCGGCAGTGAGACTGTACAAGGTAAGAGAACTGTGAGGGTGACCCGCTACTTAAAACCCTGATAATTCCTGTTATAATAAGGTGACTTTGAAATTGACTATATCAATAAATCAACTAAACACAGCCCTTATTCATTATGTATTTTTGTATATAATAAAGAAGATGTGGAACACATGCATATATGCTAATTGTAAAAGTGATAATATTGATTATTGTTTCATCTAAGCAGTAAAGGCACAGCAATTTGTAAAAAGCCACAAAACATACTACCCATGATATATTGCTTGTTATAAGTGAGTCCATCATGTAATGGCTCGGGTCTCTGGGCTCATTTACTAGCAATAAGCAACCTTATCAGTGATTCATTGTTCCAAGTTGGTTGGGAGTAATGGTCAAGCATTCATTCATTCATCATTTTTCATTTGCTCTCATATTTCTCCTTGATTATGGAAGAATGAGCCCTGCAAAAATTACAAGATATGATTACACTAGAATAAAGGGTCAGAGGTTAGTGTTACATGAGTGATCACGAAAAACCTTAATAATGTGGCCACAAGAAGGGTTGCAGATTCAGCCATGGGGAGGGTACAACTGTTGGCAATGCCTGTATCCTTTGTCCCCAGCTATTTGGTCATACCAGTGTCAGGGCTCCTCCCCATCTAGGACATCAATGGCTTTATAAATAAATAAAAACAATAATAAAAGTACTAATGGGTTCATGTCAGCAGAAGAAGAGAGGAATTTGGGGATGGTTGGTTGCAGGTTCTTTAAGAGTGAATTAAGTTTTATGGATACTAGTAAAGATTTTTTCTCAAGCAAGACAGAATATACCAAGAAGCTAAACAAAATTATATCACCAGTAAGAGGCCTATTTAGCAACAGTCTCATTTTAGTGATGTTAGAGTTTTTTGAAACCATGATTAAACTCACTTTCTCCAAAACCATACATTTGTTAGGTCTCGGATAGGCCCCTAAGACACCAACAGAACTCCTGCACAGATTGGCTGTTAATTTTGGGTCAGACTTTGAATGAGCTACCAATAGTTTCAGTAGATATGGGCTGTACCTCTAGCATTTTGCAAGTATGATCATCCAGGGCTTTGTCTTTCCTAGAGATTCTCAGATGATAGTTATAGCAGTAGGGAACAATCCTATCAGGGACTGGAACTCTCCATTACCCAAAGCTTTGGATAGATATTTCCATTACCACCTAGTACAAGGTGTTACATAGTGATCAATCAACTCAAGAGTCACCCTGTGTGGTTTCTCTGCCCCAGAACCTACTCCAATCGTAATATATTGCTAAACATTAGCACAATACTTGCGTTCCTGCCGTTCAAAGCAGAATTTTGTTTCCCAAAAACATTCCAAAAATGTAAGTACAAACTATTTTTTAAAACAAATTATTAGAAAGTGTTCCAGAAAACCCATTTAACACACCTGAACGCTGTTTAAACTCAGCTACTGCGATACATAACATTCCATGCTTGCTTATGATTCAAGTGTTCAAGCAAATTGCAATTCAGAGATACACTAATATAAAGGCAAGTGCATTAGAGGGGAATCAATAGTTATGGTCTTGTTTGCTTACAATTTTCACATGCATATTTATACAAAAAGAGCTGTGAAAATAGGCCTTAGAATGAGATGAGTACTAACCTGCTATATAAACATCCTAATCAATATTGGGCAGAATATATTCAAGAAAATTTGATAGCCGAATATAATTTACATGGCCCAATGACTCGTTTAAGGACACGTTTTATGGCAAGAAAAAAGTCCTTTGCATTAAATGAGATCTCATTTGCTGGAGTTTTGTATAACATGCGCAAAGTGTTGACAAACTGTAATGAAATAAGAGATGCTGCAGATTAAAAGAGTTCCTATCCTTTCATAAAAAAGTGATTGTTTTTTTTACAAAATGTTTGATAAAAGATAAAACCCATTGTTCCCACAACTACAACATAGAGGGGCCTCTACAGGAAATGATGCCCTATTAATATGGGATTAGTGATGGGCGAATTTGCGACGTTTCGCTTCGCCGAAAAATTCGCGAATTTCGCGAAACGGCGAAAAATTCGCGAAACGGCGCCGGCGTCTCGTTTTTGACGCCGGCGCCCGTTTTTGACGCCGGCGCACGTTTTTCCGACGCCGGCGCCCGTTTTTGACGCCGGCGTCCGTTTTTCGAAAAAAATTTTTTGACGCCGGCGAATTTTTTCCGCGAATTTCCACGGGAGTTTCGCGAATTTATTCGCTGGCGGCGAATCGCGCAAATTCGCCGCGAATTCGCGCCTGGCGAATAAATTCGCCCATCACTATATGGGATTTATCTACTATTTATTATCTATTACACACACACAAGGAGTGATGGCACATGGCTAAAATCATTTATTTTTGCATAGCTTACCTTGGAAGAGTTATTGTCCAAAGACTGCTGTGAGAATAGAAACCTTGCTAGTAAAGCTTTATATGTACAGGTAAGGGACCTGCTATCTTCCGGAAATGGGTCTTTCCATGATGTGGACCTTCAGTCTACTAAAAAAATAATTTAAACATTAATTATATCCAAAACGACTGTTTTATCTCCAATAAGGAGTACAACGTTTTGTTTAATTACTACAAAGAAAGAGGAAATCATTTTTAAAAATGTGAATTATCTGTGAAAACCAGAAAAACAAAAGGACAAAATTAACATAAGACAAATCCTGCCATATTTCCTATTGAGAGGGGGTGTTTTAATCACTGTAGTTATCTGTGCAGTGATCAAACACCTCTCAGAGGGAGGCATGAAAGTTTAACTACAGTACAACCCAGACTGGACCTCCTACTGCATTTAATCTTGTGCATTACTGTGGCTTTGTTTACTAAAGATAAAATTAAGAAAGAGATTTGCTTCATTTTAGCAGTGATTGTGCATGTACAGCTGGGTGTTATATAACAGTGCGTGCTAGGGACCAGCCTGGTAAATGACTTCCAGGTGAATATAAAGGCATGAGTATTCTCTAAAGTGCACTAACAGCTTTCAGCAAACTGTATAGGAGATGGGATTGTGTTACCAATAGATTGGACAGAGAAGGAGCAAACATTATTTCAGTTCATTCTAATCAGTATTGTTCTTTGATATGTAATTATTCTGATTTTGCTGTTGTAGTTCTCAGAGTTCTGTCCCTGGCTTCTGGTGCAGTCACAACTTATGGACTTGAGTTCCGTAGCTTTGTACCAAACACAGAGTGAAAATGTAGTCAGTAACCTCTAATGGCAACTGCAATACTGGGTGAGGAAGGGGCTTTATTGTTAAGATGAACCTTAAAAAAACCTTTAAAAAAATCAATATTTCAGTTGGTTAGGGTTTAAAAGACACAATGTAGAGGAAGTAAGACACCAAAGAAGAGCAAAGAGCTTCTAGAACTCAAACAAAATCTCCCAGTTATATAAATCATAATATGCCATCTGTACTTTTGGTAAGAACCTTTTCTGGAGAAAGGAACAACTATGTGGATATCATGGATAACAGCCACTTATATGTACCTATCAACAAGACCCCCTCTCACTGTATGAGAAGATCACAAAATTACATTTATTCCTAGTGTTACAAAAAATAGATTTAGAAATGCCATGAAGTTGCACTTTTTTCCCACTCATGGAGCCTTCTTTAAAAGTAAAATGATCCATCTGGTTTCAGCAGTTAAGGAGTTACAGTTCTCTTTAACCAGCTAATGTAACTTCCCTCGGCATACAGCCCTGTAATTTGAGTAGACGTGTAGGGGGAGCTTAAAAAAATATTTAAGTTATTTTAACTTATACCCTTTACCTAAATGTCATCTTTGATTAGCCTGCAAATAACAGTTTCACATGCGCGGGTTCTGTTTAACACTCACATATTAGCACACAGCACATTTACACTACAACACATTGTTTTAGACACCAGATTTAGAAATAATGTAAAACAAACTGGGCATGGCATCAGTTTTTAAATTAAACGAAACCTCCCAGAATTTCTAGTTTTAGAGCAATAGCCACTGGGTGGTTGACCCATGCCTTAGACATATGCCCGGTGATTCTTTCATTGGCAAATGCATGAGAGAAAATGCCTTATAAATGTTTGTATTCAATGCAAAAAAAAGAAATTTAGCATCTTCATAAAATATTTTTTTATGGAAACAAAGTAATTTTACCCTAATTCTCCTTCATCTTTTTATTTGCTGCTTTAGCCCACCATAGGGGTCCAGCTCACCAACCTTGAACCTCTGTCCTAAAGTGTGATAAACCTAAGCCTCACACAATCCTCCTATTACTTGTTTTAACAAAATTAAGATGCTCAGCCATGATCCCTATCCAAAGGAAATGTTTGTAGAACCTTCTCAGATGCACTGTTCCTTTTCTTCCTCCAAACTCTTCAGCCTGTAATACTTGCGTTAGGGGAAACCGCTACCTTCTGAGCAACCATAAATGGCTCTGGTCAAAGAAGCACTGAGAATGGGAGGCATCAGCATTTTGTAACTGACCTAAAAAGTGTGAAAATATGGCTTTTTATATTTTTGTTTCTATAAGATGATTCATGTTAGGGATTGATGTTTATTAAATATTTTATGTCTACTAATACATAAACAGGAAGATGTTGGCAGGGGCACTGCCCCCGGTGCATTTATGTCATTCTTTTATTGTTCCATAATATGTTCTTGCGCAAGTACTATGTTACAAGTTGCAGCAATGTGCAATGGTTTAAGTAGAATTCTCAAGTGCAAAGAGTAAAAGGGGTTAAAGGTAGGTGGAAGGTGAGAGGTCAGCTGAAAAGCATCATCTGCCCAGATGCTTAACGTTAAACTGATCTTTTTAATAAAAAAATCTGTTTCGCAGATGGTGTTTTAATGCCTTTGGCAATATCGGGCAGTTTTAACATTAGACGTATGCTAGTAAAAATTATTTCTGTATTTGACCAGAACAACACCTTTTGCTTTTATGTTTAGAGGTAAAAGGCATGTGGATATGTTTTTCTGGCATGGAACCCAGAAGCCCAGAGCTGATAGCCTTTCCATATGGGGGCTAAATAACTGAATTCCTTTATGTCTGTTAGCAATGATGACTGAAGGAGCAAACAATAGCGCTTTCACATGCAAGCCTTCATATTCATTTTAACAGATCTTCAACCAGCCAGAGATGATTTCTCTGGAATGTGCTCTGCAGTTCACAGTGTTACGGGGAAGATACACCCTATTTGTAAAAAGCTTTAGCTGTTAAATAGACGGTAAAAAGAGAGCTGCCATGGAGCTTGTCTTGAATGAGACATGATGAATCAATAGTAACAGTACTGGCACAATTATTTATAACGCAATTGTAAGCAAATGTATTAATGTATGGGGTGGTTTGGGTGATTTAGAGCTGTGTTTTTTTTGGCTACTTCAAATCATCCTCACGTGTCATTGCCCTAATTGTTTGCTATAAACACTTGCTCATGAAGAATCTGGATCTTATCAGGAGATTGATTTTATGAGCCTATCAGACTGACTGTAGCCTAGAGGATCTCTGCTCACTTAGGTCAATTAGGACAATTGGTCACTCCCTTAGGTGGACCTTCAGTAGGGGTGTTTCAGAGACTCAAGTACAACTGCTCCTCCTTATGCATTGATGTTGCCCTTACTGAAATGACTGCATAACACATGACTTTACCCAGGTTTAAAATACAACACCTGGGCTTGTCCATAATTCACTGACACAAATCATTTCCTGATGATCAAATATTTATAAAGCACCAACATCGTACTCAGCTCTGCACAAAATGTGTAGGGTATATACAGCAATACTTAGCGCATCATTACTTGATGTTCCTTTAGCTGGGCTTCCTTAGAGTATGGAACATAATGGATCTCCATATACTTCAAATAATTAAACCTCATAAAGAAAGTATCTGGCAATTAGCTAATGCTTAGGTCAATCAAAGAAATTAATCATGAAATATGCATAATATCTTTCACTATTATAGTTGTTCCCGGCAACCAATTAGTTTGGGATGTTTACATTAAAGCAATATTATGGCACACATTAAGTGATCCAGCAAGCAGCATGACGCAAAGTGGACGTTTAGTGTGTTTTGCAGGATTGATAGGGTAATCTCGGGTCACTTAAGGCCAGCAATTTTCATGGTCAGCTTGTTCGCTCCCAACTGATGCAAGAAATGTAAATACAATGCAGCATCTGTTATTCAGATGAGGGTCACATGCCCCATCTCTTCCTTGTTAGTTAGGGATTCACAGTTTTTATTACAATGCCATAGACATGAATTTCCTTTATTGCCCCTTTCTTGAACATATTTGTGATGCATGTTTAATCTCCGATAGTTTGAGCAAAGGGCATGTATTAAGAGAATGTGCAGTGTTTATCAGAATATCAGGGATTGTCAGACTCCCTGCTCTAGTTGTTGTGTAGTATAACTCCCTGCAGCCCCTGCTAGGCTTATCGTGTTTATTGTAAGGTTATTTAAAATAATATATTTTATATTTCTAATAAATGCACGTTGTTGGGGGGGGGCTACATATTTCTTCTAAATTAAATGCAATGAGTACAGCTCTGCCACCAGGATTTTACAGAAATATCCCTGATATAGCAGTCCAAAATATCTCTGCTGTTCTATTCTCTCACTGAGATCCGCCCATAGCTCGCACAATGATAGTTTGATTAGTCTGGAATTAATGCAGTTCTGGCTTATTCCGTTGAGGCCCTGCCAACAATGTAATTTAAAAGAAAATATTCCAGATATGCCCAGTTCCAATTATTGACCTGTCATTGTCCCAGTATGAGGGTGTAAGGGGGTCAGGAGATTGTGCAGCTCTCATTTGCATAAAAGTCATTGTACTCGCGGAAATTGCATCTGAGGATTCACAACATGTTTTGCCTAATGGTATTCAAGTCATTTGTTTAGAAGAAGAAAAGCTATTTGTAACGATAAATATATATATATTTTTTTTATATTGTGATTCATATGCTCTAATACTTTGGGTATGGCAGAGGCAGTATTTGAGCTGTCTCCACCCCTCCCAGCATGACAGGGGGGTCCCTGAATTGAGATAATTGTACTGTTTAATGTTATGGTTATGTAATGCTATGTCCCCATGAAGACCCTGGGATTCTAGGGCCCTACAGTAATCACATTTAATACCTTCCCCTAAAACCAGCCCTGTACAGTATAACACTATTTTTGATCATGGCAGGAATAAGCCATTTAAATCAGAGGAAAATAGTCTCTTTCATTACTGAGAATACTGGGACCTGTAGAAAAATACAACTGAAGAATAAGGCTTCGAATTTATCCTGTGGTTCATTATAGTTGTGCTTTTCTGGGGATCCAAGTATTAGTTCTATGATTGGCCATGAAGTTCTTCGGTTTCTAGCTATTACCCTTTCTATAACAATATTTGATATTACTGTAGCATATGATACTGGCCATAGTCTTTTCTATTCGTGCCCCTGCCCTTTATGCTGTATATAACATATATGGAGTTCATGCAGTCCATCTCCCAGCAAGACGGTATATAAAAATGAGTTATTAGGTGAACCTGGTATTACAAGCGTCTATAAAAACACCCCTGTCAATTACGACCACAGCCATTACCCAGATTGGACAGAGTAGAAATCTCTAAAATCACGCTCAGCATGTGTAACCATCATTGGCTGCCGACGACATGGAAAATCATTCAGGCTTCACTGCTGTTGTTTTGCATATCACCTGAGGCCTACGGCTTCTTATTGTTTGCAGCATGTTTGCCTATATTCACGTTGTATTATTTGTAGTATCAAATCTAGGCTCTGGCAATACAGTGCTCCATTTATTTAAGCTGAGTATAATTGTTGTTTAATCACCCTCACTATAGTAAAAACAAGGTCACATGGAGGACCAGCCTACAATATAGTAGGGGGGTGTATAAAAACGTAGAACAAGGATAGTAATGTACAGGTATTAATTTCATTATTAGGAAATTGATGATTACGCTGTAAAATACAGGAACCCATTTCTCTATTCAAGCAAATGTTTCTTTTTTTTCCTTAATGGTTTCCTGATACCTTGTACTTGATGGTAACTAAGCTGCATAAATCTATGTTGGGGCAGAACAATTGTATTGGGTTTTAGTGTATTTTTAGAAGGTCATTCAAATTACAAAAATAAACCCCCTTATCCAAAATACTGGGACATTGTGTATTCTGGATAACAAACACCATACCCATATATATGGGTTGAGGAGGGGGTAAGAATATTTGGCTGCTTGGACCAGTAATTTCTAGCTATGCCACTGCCATACATGCATACACTTAAGCTGCAATAAGCGTTGTTAGCACTTAATAATATTTCCACCCCACGTTTTCAAATGAATAGTGGGTGCCCTGTATGGAGTGAACAAATATGATTGAAATGATTAAAATGGAAGAAAGCTTTCCTTGTCCCACATCTGGTTTTACTTTCCATGAAAATTAGTTTTCAAACAAACACAATGCTGCAGACAACTGAACTTGAACTCGACAAGCTCATTCAATTGTGGCTTTCTTAAATAAATGCTGGGTGCAGAAAGTGCTTATAAACAGATGCAATGGATGTTCCTGCGGGTTAACGAACACGGCAGACGCGGGGACGGAGCTGTCAGTCATGTGGCTTGACAAGCCAAGTGGTTTTTGGTGACTGGTGGGAGAGAGACGCAAGCTAAATAATTACATACATGATTAATACATTCAATTAAGGAGCAGAGCAGTCTGGAAATGTTTAGGTTCTATGTGAACATTGCATGTTTTTCATAATGTGATATAAGAATGGAAAATAGTGAAATAGCTGTTTTAGTCAATGTTGTAAGGGGGCAGAGCGTGTACCAATCTTTAACCAATCAACACCCAGATTGTGCAACAGGTTGGACCAATGAGGGCTCTGTATTATGGAACAATTTCTAATCACAGCTTTGGTGGTATCATTAACTTGCCCAGGGATAGGCAAAGTATTGAGGATCATGGGATATGTAGTTTTCTCATCCTTGTCCTTAACAATAGAGAGAGGCAACCTTTGCTACTTCAGCACTTGCAGCACTCCATTTCTTAGGGGAATACTGGGAACTGTAGTCCTGCAACAGCTGGAGTGCCAAAGGTTGCCTGCCCCTACCCTGAACCTTTATATATCAACCTCTCCCAGAGACACTTGCTTTTGGGAAGCGTATTATTCCAGCAGGTTTTGTCTCCCAGCTGAAAAGAGAGAGATCAGTGATTTTCAACCTATTGTCATGTATATGTATTGATATATTGATGGACTAAAGCTGCTTTTCTGTTTCTCTTTTACTATTGCTGACTCCCTGTCCTGTCAACATGCCATGTTCTGCTTTTCTTCCTTTTTCACATGTCCACTGAGCCCTTTCAACTCTGCTGGTTTCCCCTAAAGGGACCAGAGAAGCAGGATTGGAAGCAGTTGAGTGAACTGTAACTAGCAGTACTTGGCTTTTATTCAAGGGATATGAGAAAAAGAATTAATTCTACATGTCTACTGGGGTTAAAAAAATGTTAACTGCTTGTCCTGTGTTAAAAATATAATTAAATGCACATCTGCATATTCTTAAGCATCCCTATTTTATTGTATTTTCCTTAAGCATTGCAATGAGGCTTTATACCCTTTATAATTCCTTTTTTGAAAGCCCTATTAGTATTAGCAAGCTCTAAACTTACACGTAGATGATTTCTGCCTGAAATGCATTCAGCATCTGATTTGTGAAATTGAATAATGTAGCCATGCTTTGCTATATTCATACCCTGTGTTCAGAAATATCATGTAGATTACCATAATATTCGGTGTTCCTTCCATGACATTACTTAATGGCTCCTGTCCGGTAAGTGAAATCACTATGACTAAATTGCAGCTCCTCTAATTCTGCAAGAAAAAAATCATGTCAGATTGACATTGATTTTCAATTCACGTGCCCATTCACTCATCAGTAAATCTTGCCCTAAGAGCCCTTACACATGGGGGTATTTATTTTTTTTTTTTAAAAAAAAGCACAGATTTGGGATCACCTAAATACAAGAGCTAACTGATTCTCATCTATGCTTTCCTAAAGTTACATTTTTTTTTTACCACAACCTGCTGCATTTTTATCCATTCTATGCGCTTTCAGCATATATTAAATAGAGAAATACATGTTGACTGGATTTGGCATCACGGGGGAAATAAACCCCATAGCAATCGTAGAGGTAAAATGTAGCTGAAATGTAAGCACATTTAGTAAGCAAAACTGTATCCTGAGTCTCGCCAGGTTCCTATTTCCCCTTTTTAGAACTCAAGTAATCACATTATGTTTACGAAAAAGCAATGGCAATTGAATGAGAGGGCATCGCTTGAAATGCATATATTCCCTCGCTTGCATCCAGTATTTGCTGCTGCAGTAGATGCTTGGCAGAAAGGGGAATTTCATTGTTGTTTTCCCAGCCCTGCATTTCCTCTGGTAAGAATATTAGGCAAGCTATTCATTTATTAGCCTGTGTCTCCACTGCCTGGAAGATTTCATTCTATAATGCCCAATATTAATAACTAGATGTGATCTTCCTTCTGCCCTGAGGTCAAGGCTGGATGACCAGGTCAGGCTCTCAGCGTAGGCACAAGGGCCGTGAAGACAATTTAAAATGACAGGTATGAAAAGATGGCCAGGGCTTTAACCTCGAGACCACCAAAAGGGGCCTTCTCCCCGCTGGGAACAAAGACCAGCAGGACTGCTGCATTTTCCTGCACTCCTGGGATTTTAAGCAACCAAACAAAGGATGGTGCTACTGTTCTTTCCTGATGCATACAGTAATTTACAACATTTTATTACAAGCCAGCTAATATGTATATCGTTTTGGATTTAAGACTAATTCAATTACAGGAATTCAGTTTGAACTAGTGTTATTAATACAAATTTTTTGCAGTTGCTGCATTTTGTTTCCATTCTAATTGAATTATGTTTTAAAATACAGGAATGCTTTTTCTGGTGCACAGTTTTCAACTCTTCCATGGCTGAACAAGTGTCTTGTAAATGAAAGGCTACCTTTAGTGGGAAAGCACCAATGCGCCGACCTTCATTTCAAATGGAAAACGTGAATGAGTAACTGTTACACTGTGCTCGTGGGCTTCAGGGATGTAATGGGTTTCCCACCAGCATGAGAGTATGGTGGAAGAAACAAACAAGCTTTGCACTATTTATTTCCCCAGCAGGTTTACTATATGTGACATATAGAAGGAAGAGTGGGTTGCAAATGAACAAAAATAAAAAAAAAAACAATATGCAATATCATTTATTTTGGATAGTGCCTTAATATTTTATTCATATATAGGAGACACAATGAAACTGTCTTTTGATATACAGCCCAGCCTTATGCTGTGTTCAAGCCATCTCCTTTAAAAAAGGTTAAATATAGGAGCCCAAACCATAAGGGCTATGTAGATTATAAGCCTCACTGTATTTGAATATTGATCATAAAGTCATGGTTTTATGAAGATGTCCCTTGGGCTGATGGCTCATGTAGTAGCTTACCATTGCTTTCTCTAGGAAAGTAATATCACTAACATGGTGAGAATCGAAGCTTCACTTGTCCCTGACTACAGTGGGAATGAGCAGTAGTTTAATAATGAAGGAATTAGCCCTCAGCACTTGATTACTACCTGAAAAACGTATCTGAATTTTTAATGGTGCTTATTTTGAGCTTTCTGCTGCTAGTTAAGACAATAATGGACTAAAATTTGCTATAGAAAAGGTGACCTGTCCAATATGGCCTGGCAGTTAAACAAGAATAACAGTAAAATGGGCAGCCGGTCCATTAAATAAAAGAATAGTTGCATTTTGGGGTTATTTATTAAAGTCCGAATGCCAAAAACTCAAAAAAAATCATGCTGTTTTACCATTAAAAACTGAATTTTTAGTGAAAAAAACACTTTTCCCAGATTTATTATACCCCGATGATGGAAAAAGTCTGCATCCAAAAATCCGGCATTTCAGGCCTACCAAGACTGTGTATAAGTCAGTGGGAGAGGACCCTATCCTATTTGGAAGTTCTGTAGTCTGCACTGGAATTAATTCAACAATTTTGGACTTTTGGGCAAGAATCCCAAAAAATTGGGCTCTTTTTGAAAAAAAGTCCAAAAAAATCTTGCAATTCGATGAAAAAAAATCCCAAACAATCGTACGATTCGGATTTTCGCTCAATTTTTTTCGTGTTTGTCCCCAATCTGATTAAATTGTGATTTTTTTTTTTAAATAATAAATAAGGTCCAATTTTAGATTCTAGTTTGGTTTTGATTTTTTTCATTAAAATAATCAGAAAACTTTGATAAATAAGGACTTTATGTCAAGTATCTCTCACCACTGAAATTGTCTTTAGATATTGTGATTTTTTAAAAAGGAAGCAATAAAATAATTCTATAAAAACACAACATGTATCCAATTGCTTTTGATTGATTTACTACATTTATTGAACAGATAAGAAGAGTTTGTAATATTTAATTTCAGAGAGAGGAACTCTATCAGTGTATTTGCTGGCCAGAATATCATATAAGGGACAGGTCACCTCCCTTAGGCTTTGAAGGATCAGCTTCAGAGCCATATATATAATCCCAATACTATAAAATAGACCTGACTGATAGCACTTCTCTAAGATGATATTTTTACCTTTTACAAAGAACCATTATTATTACAGGGAGCACAGTTTGTTTATTTTATTTGGGTGAAAATGGCCATTTCATGTAGAAACTGTAATGTTTTTTTATTCACTGTTGAAGCAGGTAGCCACGTAGAGCAGAATACTAAATCAGAACTAAACCAGATACTGTACATATATCCAAATGTTGTGATCACCCATGTGATGTGTCTCAAAAGAAAGGCCTTGGTTTCATCTGCAGTCTGTTCAGATTAATTTGTCTACCATTGCAGGTATTGCATCTATTACCATTAATCTATATTGCACCCAGTCAATGTATTCCCAATCCCTTTGTATAAGTGTTTTCAGTTGAGGTTGTACCTGAAATGTTTCTATTAAAAGCAGAAATAGATAGAAAGTCTCATTGAAGTGGACTAATTACTAGGGTCAAAAAAAAAAAAGACCATATGTAATTCAGTCGACCCAGAAGGGATAATGTTTATGTTAATTTAAAATCTTTGCAACAAAAGACTAGATAGAATGATAGAAATCATGTGTAGTCCTTTTTTTACTATCAAACCCTTTCAAATCTTTGCCTATGGCAAAACTCTCTGAAAAAGGCATCCATTAAAGGTAAATGTAAAAGATAATTTAGTATAAATATATTATTTCAGAGAGCCCATTTCCTTTAAAGGCTGTTTTTAATTCCTGTAAAATTGTAATACATCAGATCGGATAAGAGAAAGCTTTTCATTTTGCCTATCAGTGATTTTAGTAACATTTCTTTTTACTTTAGACCACTTTATACATCTTTATTAGTATTTAGCTTTCTGTGTTTTTATCTCAGTCTGCTTTTCCTTCTCTCTGTCAATCTTCCTAGTCCGTTTTAATTCTCAATTTTTTTTTCTTTAATGATTAAGGATCAGCATGAGGACAGTATTTAAATTCCTTGTATCGGGAGTAAACAATTCCATTTTTTCTCCCAAGCTCCTGGGGAAGACTGGATAATAGTTAGAATATATGCAGTAGATTTTACATGTCTGTTTTTCTTTGTCTGTGGTTTTGTCACTCCACAAGCATTATGAAGAGAATGTCTGCTCTGTAATTCACTTTGCACTTATTTAATTTGTGTTTTCATGGTCAGAAGGGGACATTTGGTCTATCTGATACTTAAGAAGCCATGATAAAAACCAGAATCCCTGCTCACAACCATAATGAAACCCTTTTATACACATTCAAACTACTGCTTAGTACATGAAGAATTTATATAAACTGGGCAATGTTGTCCAAACGCTAGAAAGCTTTAGAAAAACATTTATTTCAAAATGGTGGGACAGACATCACCACATCGCATTATTAATGACCTTTTTCAAATGATCATGATAGCAGACTTTTACATTGGGAACTAACAATATATCCATGATACATCCAACATTTATTAATGTAAACTGTATTTCCATTGCCAAGAAAGTGTACAGCTATCTACAACATGAATGGAACAGCTGGTGTGATCACCTGTATCTTTTATCTGGTTACCATTCTCAGAATCATTATTGTATGTTTTTTTTTCGTGGCAACCTTGGTGGGCAGCTTTGCAATCCAGTTAATTCCCCACAAAAGAGTAACCCCTTTAGTGAAAGCGAAACCTGTTGCTCCATAGGAATTAAAGACGCAGAAACATTTTAAAGAACCACAGATTCATTATCTCATTCTAAAACCTTTCTAACCAGGGTTTGCAGATTGTCTGCAGTGTTTTTTGCCAAGAACAAAAGAGGGAGAAAATTAAAGTAATCTTCAAAGCACATGCCGGTATGTAGACCCTGGTATGTAGACTAACTAAACCTATTCTTCTAAAACAATGTGCCTCTTAGAACGGAAGATTGCTGCATAAATGAGGGACTTTAACAATGTGATGTCCCCCATGGCAACCTAGGCTCTACTGTACTGTTGAGTGTAAAAAATACAAATATACAGGCTATGGTACCGTTTCAATGGTGGAATCAGAACAGTACTTAAATATTACAATATATTTACTTCGCAGCACCGGTGTCTCGTTTTTGACGCAGGTGGCCATTTTTTTGGTGCCGGCATCCTTTTTTTTTTATGCCGATGATTTTTTTCGTGGCGGTTTCGCAAATTTGTTCGCCGGCCTGGAATCGCGAGAGTTTGCCGCAAATTTGTGCCTGCCGAATAAATTCGCCCATCACTACCTTTGTTCTGTTATCCTTAAATTCTCTTTTTAAAACCCTGTCATGGTGTAAGCTGTTTTACATGTTTTTCCTGCAACCAAAAAGCATTGAAATTAAATACAATTTTTTTTTTAAAAAAAAGCTACTCTAGGAATACTATCCATACAGTTTTCCTCTGTTGACATGGGCTGAACTGCAGCGATTGCAGGTTGGGTTTGTGTTCCAGAAAATGCTCTTTTCACTTCCAGTTGAAATGATTTGTTACATGTTCCAAGAAATTTCTGTCAACAACAGACTTTGACAAAAAATAAAGTCTATAAATAAAGAATATAAATATATGTGCAGGTTTTTATTATTTACTGGATGTATATTGTTTTGATAATACGGCTTTCTTTTATATATACAGGGAGTAAAATCAATTCAACATACAAAGTGCCCAAAATAATTATATTTTCAGCCTCTTAGATAATAGCCAGTACCAGTTAGTATATCGATTTCTTTTCTTATTTTTTTGCACTCACTCTCTCAACCTTCCCTGGCTGCTCTACCATTCAGTGTTAGCTATTTGGATTTTGCAGACATTACAGGGATATTTAGCATTTTTTTGTATATTATTGGTATCATTAAGATTTATTCATGGTAGTAATGTTAATGGCATTATTCATTTCATTAGCATTAATGCAGTTTATGCAATTATTTAACCATTGTGAGTTGTTTCATTCTTAAAGATCACAATTAAAATGTGTTTTTCCCTGTATACATTTTAATATAATAAATATACAACACTGAGCATATTTTAAGGATGCTGTGTTAAGCTTAGGAGTCATTTCTCTGCCATCATTAATTTCTAATGTAATTCTCTTGGAATTTATTTACATGTTGACTATAAGGTTGTACTGACCTCTTTGTTTATACATTTACAGTATAATCATTTATGCAATGTTTATAGGAATAAAAGGTGATTCCAGCTTCTAAATATGTAATATGCCTGCTTAAAACATTACTGTCACTCCAAAACATTCACATTGCTGATGCCTAGAAGTTCCCTTGAAACAGACTTAGCAATGTACTTGGTCAGTAGGGGGTCAGAATGTCAATAGGAACAGTTTCAGTCTTTAGAGAAGCAAATGCATCACTGACATCATTGAACTATCCTACAGAAATGCAGAACTCTAGCAGCCCTACAACATCTGAATTTAGCAGATACAAGCTTTTGATATTGTAATGTAGTTTCCAGGCATGTCAGATGAATTTGGCCTCACCATTCACACACTCAGATTCCAGTAAAGTGAGAGCATGCACTTATATACCTGGCACAAGGTTTTAACTATAAGTACATTTATGGCAGCTAGGCTAAACGACAAGTTATTTGGATGCTAGTCTAAATTAAAATCTTATGTCTGATTTAGGAAATTCTGCAGTACACAATAGCTATAAAATTAGGGAGTAGTTAGACCTGGCTAGAACACACTAAGAAGAATAAAGACAAATTTAACTGTGTATTTGGGAATTAGTCTCACTGCAGTTAATGTTTAATCCAACATTCACAATATATGATATCATTGCTATACATATATATATATATATATATATATATATATATATATATATATATATATATATATATATATATATATATATATATATATATATATATATATATATATAAAAATGTAATATTGTTGGAATCCTAGGGTGCATCAGCATTTTTTCAGGTAGCACCCATGCCTTATTATATATAAGATTAAAATATAGTGTTGTCCATTTAGTATTCAGGTACAATTGTCCTATAATACTTCTAGTTTGAGACTTGAGCCATACTGGGGTTTTATAGAATAATTAAAAAATCAGGTGCAAAATAAGCTTCAGTTCTAGTAACCTATGGTATGGTATTGTATGGTAGCCACTGGTATGTAGTGCATCTCATTGGTTGTTGTGGCTTTCTAGACTAGGAGCAGGCTTTGCATGTGTTATTGTATTACCAAGTGACTTGCCTTAGACCACAAGGCATAGACACAGGCGTATTGACCATGAACCAAGGTCTCTCTGAGTCTTAATTCAGTATAATAGACCCTTATAAGCAGAGATATGTTTTTAAATGGAGATACATTTTATTTAAGGCAAATATGAACATAGTACAGAGGAGGTGTAGCAGTGTATGGGGTTTATTCCCATGCAGAGGTCTTCCAACTGATTAAAACAAGGAGTTACTGTATTTCTGGGACAGGGTTCATTCCAATATTATTGCAGGAACAGCATTATATAAATAGATTATACTCACTTGTAGCACCATTGTAGGATACATCAGAACATTGCCGCTGGCTGTGAACTATATAATATGCATATCTTTAATAGAACTGAAATTGTAGGCTTATTATTTTAAACATGGTTAAAATGTTTCACATATGTCATTTTTGGGAGGGACGTAAAAAAAGATTCTTTACTTATATTTATCGTCATAAACCTTTCCATGCTTTGTGTTCTTTGCAACAACAAAAAAATTGTGTCTGGACAATTAGCTATTTTTCCTGAACGTGACGGCCTGGTTTATAGGCCTCAACTTGGTTCTGCAAAATATGAACACGACAGTGTTTACTGTAGCCAGAAAATTTGTTGGCATTGTTTCTGCATAAGTGAAGAACCTCTGGATTGTCTCAAAGTGTTAGCAGGCCATTTGCAGACATGCAAGCTTTTAGTGTTCAATTTAGGTCAATGCATACATGGGGAAGAAGTGTTTAGGCGACAGATTTTAAATCACTATAATATAAATATGCTTCCCTTTTCATCCGGAATTT
Organism: Xenopus laevis; assembly: GCF_017654675.1. Classification (NCBI taxonomy): domain Eukaryota; kingdom Metazoa; phylum Chordata; class Amphibia; order Anura; family Pipidae; genus Xenopus; species Xenopus laevis. The sequence goes on from NC_054382.1 coordinate 108,235,921, forward strand.
GCTTTCTTTCTAGGTAATTTAGTACAGCAGACATGCACTCATGTCAGTCTTTGTAATGTTAGGGATTAGGCTAGCAAGGATTAAATGCTGACCCTTAATCTTCAATATCAACTTTAAGAGCGAAATATAATATGCAAATGGAATACATTCATTTTGTGTTTACATATTTTAATCTCTTTAATTTAGTTTTAAGATGATGGGAACTCATCTTTGCCTTATTTATTTTGAATCCCACAGCAAGATGCCATTAAAATCTTTATCCCTATGTTTTAGAGGATAAATGTTTATCCTATGGGGATTAATGTATAATTTTTTTAGATATGACTTGTATCTAATAACTATTCCATACATATGTCATAATTAAATGTTTAAGTATACCATGTGGTTAAAAATGTAGAATTACTGCTGAAATATTAGCGTGAAATAAGATATACGTGTCAGCATCGCAATAAATCTCGCCTGCACCATGTTTAATAAGAGTATTTGCATAAAAACATGATAAACCTTTAAAATCTATAGATACTTTTTTATTTTTCATGCTGGTTTAATTATATCAAGCAAAACATTTTATTTTAATTGCATTTTAAGTGAAAGTTTCAATCTGATCACATTTAAGGTTAGGGGGATGAGATAAATGATAATATAGTATATAATACACTGGCACTAGCAGTAGCAGACAGATTGACTGGACACTGAAATCATGATGATATTTTGTCAGCTTAATACATTTTGTCTCCTAAACGCAGAAAGTCTGGAGATCAGAGGGGTTAATCCACAGATTTATCCATGGTCAGACAGCCCAGGTGGAGACAGAATTTTCACTTCTATTTTCTAATGTAATGTATCCTTCAGACCCCAGGCTAAATACACTCAGTTACTGCCAGTGGATATCCTCAGTATGATCTTTCAACTTTTATTTTATATTTAGTACAAGCTTTTGATTGAGATTATTTTCAATAAAACAGTCTGACTTCAAGGACTTCATATACATATCAAATTAGCTTGAATATTCTGCTTTTAAATAAGGACCGAGAGTGTATTTAGAGCTTTACTGTACTCCTGAAGAGACTTTACTGGAAAAACTGAGTTTTTCTCAAAACACAAATTTCTAGGCTCATCTGCTGCACTGGCAAATTACTAGGGACACAAATGCCATAATATTGGAAGTAAGATAATAGGGTCACTGTTGCTCAGCCATTAAGTATAGACATAAATTACAGGTATGGGACCTGTTATCCAGAATGCTCTGTACCTTGCAAGTTCCAGATAATGGGTCTTTTCGTCATTTGGATCTTCATACCTTTAGGGGCCGATTCACTAACTTCGAGTGAAGGATTCGAAATAAAAAAACTTTTTTTGGGCTACTTCGACCATCGAATGGGCTACTTCGACCTTCGACTACGACTACGACTTCGAATCGAAGGATTCAAAGTAAAAATTGTTCGACTATTCGACCATTCGATAGTCGAAGTACTGTCTCTTTAAAAAAAACTTTGACCCCCTAGTTCGCCATCTAAAAGCTACCAAAGTCAATGTTAGCCTATGGGGAAGGTCCCCATAGGCTTGCCTAACTTTTTTTGATTGAAGGATATTCCTTCGATCGTTGGATTAAAATCCTTCGAATCATTCGATTCGAAGGATTTTACCGTTCGATCGAAGGAATAATCCTTTGATCGTTCGATCGTACTATCTGCGCTAAATCCTTCGACTTCGATATTCGAAGTCGAAGGATTTCAATTCCCAGTCGAATATCGAGGGTTATTTAACCCTCGATATTCGACCCTTAGTGAATCAGCCCCTTAGTCTACTAGAAAATCATGTAAACATTTTAGAAACCCAATAGGCTGGGTTTGCTACTGTTTTATTATTACAGGTAAAAAGGGAATAATTTTTGATTATTTGAATAAAATGGAGTCTATGCGAAACGGCCTTTCTGTAATTTGGAGCTTTCCAGATAACAGATAATGGATCCCACACCTGGCTAGAATAAGTGTCAGTATACACAACTGAAATCCTAGATGGGCATTTTGCTATTTAAAAGATATATTGTCTACAGCACTAGAAATTATTGTAGGCACTATGGGGGTCATTTATTCTTACAAAAGCCACTTAAAGCGACTAAAATAATTATGCTGTGATTATCAAAGAATCAATGGTGATTTGATATAACCAGGCTATTATAAGGATCACCAACAACTAAAACGTGCTTTCATTTTTACAGCATTTATAGTCTTGCTGTAATGAATGGCCCTAAATATAATTTATAATAAGTGAAATATTGTTCCTTAAATTACAAAGCTACAATATATTTTAGTTTATTGATATATAGCAGTATTATGCTGTTCATGCCAATGAATTCCATTGCCTATGTTCAATGGAAACACTCTAACACCATAGACTTGAAACATATAGGTTCAAACCAATAGAAGGAACAGGCATGTCATACTGTGGTGATCTCTTTCACTAAGTCTAGCCAATCTCAACCCTCAGCTACAACAACCAAGCCTCAACTTAGGGGTTGTTTTCATAATTAACTCCCAACCCTAAAAGGAGTCCTTGCATTTTTTTTAAACATTCTTGTTGATTTTTTCACAGAGGAAATGGTTGGATAGAAGTATCGGATTTATCTGGGTATGGGTACATGAGCCCTTTGAAATTCATTAATAGCATAGATGGCATAAAATCTATTCTTCATGGTGAATATCCTAGTGTTAGTGGCTTCCCAGCAACAGGAACACAGTCAGATACCTAAGCTGACCCTTGTCATGTGATCGGTCCTATAACACTGCTGGATTGTTAAACACTACAAGACCATCTAAAAAAAGCAAATGAGAACATTGTAGAAATATTGATGGACTCTAAGGTCCAATCAGTATATGTAATTCTATTGTTTAATACACATGGTTAATGTGCAAATTTACAGATGGAAAATAACTGACTTGACACAGGGTATGGGTTTTTTTTTTTTGCTGGAAGCTGCATTTTCTCATGTTACCAAATAAATCCATAATTAATTTTTCCAGATGCAATAGTCTCTGGGTATAATAGAGCAAGGCTGCATACATCTGTGTGATAGATTTTAGTTTTAATTAAAAAGGTTGGTTTAAAAAAATGTTTTCACTGAATAATTGCAGCCTTAGCTCATTTATCTAACTAGTCTTGCAGGTACAGAATCCAGAGTACCCTCCAGCTGTTTAAATCAAAAAATACTATTAAAAATAATGTAGTTAGACAGGAAAAATGTTTGGGCTGTAAATTTGATTCACCCTGCATATATATATATATACTGTATATATAATGTAGGGCATCTATTTTAAAGGAAATCTTTTTGCATTGGAAATGCAAACTGTCAAATGTTATAATTTCTTGTGTTGTTGCTGAGTCTTTACAGTATCTCTTAATTGGCCCAGTGCTTAGAATATATAGTTCTACCCTGCTAGAAAGGGGTAATGTCAAACCTCTTCTTTTGCCAAATGCAGACATTATGGTTAGAAAACATTGGCCACAAAGTATTGAATTGTCTAATGTTTCTGTTTCCTTTATCATGAACCCTTGATTGTTTGTTAAAATATACATTCACAAAGAAAGCTGTTTTGAACTGTTGCACCTTTTTATGGTAGGGAGATATATATGTATAGGCATATAATGGTTTTTAACTCTGTGACCATGTATTGCCCAGCAACAGAATTTTTCCATCTCTAAAATGAAACCCACAAATTTAGCATCTACGCCATTGGAGCTCTTTTTCTACATTGTAGACAGTTAATGAGTTAACTGTAAGGGGGTTAATTTTCTGCTACAAACTCCGATCAAATCTGCTTGGGGTTTTTTTTACACTTAATTATTATATTTTCCCGAAAATTTGCTCTGTGGGAAAAAAAATTTGGAATTTTTTTGGATTTTTCACCCGAAAACTACAATTCTTTTTAGGATTTTTCATCCAAAAACTCTGAAGTTTTTGGGCAAAAAGCATAAGAAAACATTGTATTGCACAAAAAAAAATCACCAATTTTTAGGGATTTTTGTATTCGGAGTTTAGTAAATAACCCCCCCATAGGGTGTTATTTATCAAAATCCAATTTTATCTCAATATTTTCTGTTACAAACTACAAACGAATTCACTCTGGTTTTTTATGCTTATTTTTATGCTTATTATTACATTTTCCCTTAAATTTGCTTTGAAGGAAAAAAAAAATCAGATTTTCAAAAAAATTTTTACCGGAAAACTGATTTCTTATGGTTTTTGCCAGAAAAATTTGACTTATATGCAACCTCGACAGGTCTGAGATGCCAGATTTTCTGATTCTAAATTTTTCCATCCTCGGGGTTTAATAAATTTAAAAAAAAATGAGATTTTTTAAAAGTCCGATTTTATAAAAATTTGCATTTGGAGATTAGTAAATAAGTTTAGTCTTCTGTGTGTTTTTGGCACCAGTTATCGTTTAATAGCCAAAATAACAGCTGCAATCTAGCCTACCTAAAATACCATATACAATACATTTTCCTATTAGTAGACTTTGAGCTTAACTATCTACCAGGTATCCCATGGAGAAATGAGCCCATCATTTAGGAATAAAATATCTGCTAGAGCTCAGCTGCAGTTTGGCAAGAGATTTCTGAACATAAGAAAGCTATTTATTAATTGTAAAATAAATCATTAATGAATAGGCGTTCATGTATATTTGAGGAAAGTTATACCTTTCTGTTATGAATCCCTGACAGTATGCCAAGTTTTTTTCAGTGCCAAGGGTTTAGTATTACACTTTTTTACTTTCAGCTCAATCTTGGTTACTGCTAACATGTGTTCGGATGGAATATTTTTATATGGCCGGACTCCAAATAATGTTAGTGTGTGTTTAAAATACTTAGAAAAAATAAATTAGACCTTTTTTTCATAAAGTTGGTAATCCAAGAACTAAGATGAAAACCTCTGAGTAGCTATAAAGTCCACAGAACATGCGTTATAAAGTATTTCACTACACAGGTTTTCCTTAAGTTACACAGCAGACCCATGTTCCTGGCAATTAGCGAGCAGGTACTGCATTTCAGCAGAGGTTCAAATGAAATTAATTCAGAGGACTTGGTAATGACGTGATTAGTTGTAGTAGCAGGCATTATAGCAGTGATTCCCTGACTGTGGGGTTGTTTCCAGGGGGGCCTCACTTGAACACACAGATTTTTGGGTAAAGGCAGATTTACTGTCTTGGATACCCATGGAATAATCAAAAACATCTTTAATAGCCATGTTTTTGTTTAGCTATAAAGTTGGCATAAAGTAAGGGAGGGTTGAACCCACACGAGTCAGCGTACCTCTGGAATAACTTTATCATTATTGCAATTTTTTTACATTATTTTGCCAAACATTATATTTTTAAAACACTTGCAAAATGGTCATTAGACCATTTAGATAATATTGAGGGAAAAAAAAATAACCGTTAGCAACTTTCATAAAATTCACAAGTTGGCATGATCACACTTTTTACCATGTTATAGCATGGCAAGGTGACTGTGAAAATCTCAGTCTTCCAACATCGTGAGAATACACAAAGCCAGCTAGACAGGGTCTAATGGATGAATTCATGGGTAATTTGGTAAAGCAATTAATTTATGCTGATATTTTTTAGCTGTAAAGAAACTATGGGGCACATTTACTAAGGGTCGAAGTGAATTCGAAGTGAATATTCCAATTGAAAAACTTTGAATTTCAAAGTAATTTTTGGGTACTTCGACCATCGAATAGGCCAAATTCGACTTCGATTCAAAGTGAAAATGCTTTGACTATTTGACCATTCGATAATCAAAGTACTGTCTCTTTAAAAAACTTCGACACTTCGACACTTCGCCACCGTAAACCTGCCGAATTGCTATGTTAGCCTATGGTGACCTCCTAGAACATATAGCCTACATTTGGCTAAGTTTTTAGAAGTCAAAGTGAAATTGTACGATCGTACGATTAAATCGTTCAAAACGTTCGATTAGAAGTATGATCGTAGTACGATCGTACAATCTTAAAAATCCTATGAATTCGACTTCAAATGGCAAACTAGCCTATTGCACTTCGAAATTCGACCCTTGATAAATCTGCCCCTAAGTGTGCAAGATAAACAGTTCTGAGTTTATCGCAAATGTATTTTAAGTCACCATATGGAAGCAGAATAAGGATATTTCATAGGCCCTAGGAGTAAATCTCCTTTAGAAACTGTTACATGATTCCTGTATACCAAATAGTAAATTTTTAGCTGGTGATCAGTAAATAACCAGTAAACCAGCATTTTCAGCAATTAGATCCATTATATCTTGCTTCTGAGTACAATTTGTGTAGTGGGCTTTGTCTATTGCAGTTGGTCCATATTTGTATTTATACTTAATATTTCAAAGTTTGCACCTTTTAAAAATTTATCAATAACCGAGATAGGGTGCTGCCATTGGATAATCATCATGTTTTGAAAGTTTATAAGAACATTGTCCAATTATTCATCACATTTACAGGGAAAAAAGCCACCAAGGTCTTTTGTTATTGATGAGAATAGGCATTCATAATGTACAATACAATGTTGATATCCTTTTGGCCAGGTTGGTGGCATTGCCAGCCAGCCTTGTATGTCTCTAGGGGCTGCATAAACTGCGCAGCTCAGGGTACAGCATTTAATGTGAGAAAGGCTTCTTCAGCCTTGTTAGAGGAGCACCCCGGTGAGCTTATCTTTTCTTTTCTTTTTTGCACACATTTGTAGTACATGCTTACAACCAAAAATACACTCTATAGTTTTTTTTACAATTATAATAAAATAAATAGCATTGTCCTTCTTGATAACATATGACTGTCACTTTCATGACTATTGTTATACAGTCCTGGGTTATTAGTGCACCTCTTGATTGTACTTCATAGTTATGTGTGTGTATCACGAAGCAAAAATGAAATCTACACACTGGCTCCATACACTTTCAGATATTAAGTGACCAGTGATCTATGCTTGCTGGCATGCTTTTGACTTACTAGTGATGAACTGTTAAATAAAATGATCTGTCCCCGGGCCAGTCAGCTGGTGGGTTGCCAAACAGTAATCCAGTACAATTAACTATCAAAGATGTAAGCAGTCCAGTATTATAGCAGATCAGATTGCTGGCACCTGGAAATCTACAGAATTCACCCAGTTGTTGTTTTCATCCTTCTTCAGAATCTATACACTATAAGTCTTTATAAATGCAAGCCAATATTTTTGGTTTATTATTTTTCTGCCTAGATATTTGTGTCAAGTTGACAATGTGTGCAATTGTGAAATTACCCAATTCTTTAAATGTTCTTGCTTTGCATTATTTGCATTATTAATCAGACCATTCTATATATATATATATATATACATATATTCATGATGTATTTATTGCAAACGGGGGGGCAGAATCCTACCATTTGAGACGATGTTGATTTTACTTGAGCAAGGCTACATTTTTTGGATTTGGTCCTGGGAGCAGAGGAAACAGTGCAGACTTGTAAAATATAGTCATAATTTCATATTAATGTGAATATGTCATTCTTAAATGTTATATTAGACATGTATAATACAAGTGGGATAAGAAATATTAAAACTAATGTTAAAATAATGTTGAAACAAAAAGACCTTTCAGGAGAAATGAGCATCATCTCATCTCTGAAGACCGATATAATAAAAAATAATTAGAGGAACAGTAACACCAAAAAATGAAATATTTTAAAGTAATGAAAATATCATGTAATATTGCCCTGCACTGGTAAATCTGATCTGTTTGCTTCAGAAATACTACTATAGTTCATATAAACAAGTTACTGTGTAGCAATGGTGGAAATTCAAAAAAGACTATATGGCACAGGTTAAATAGTGGATAGCAGATAACACCATTATCTTCTACAGAGCTTATCTGTTGTGTAACCTGAGCCTTTTCTCCTTTGAATGGCTGCCCCCATTGCTATACAACAGCTTATTTATATAAATATAATTACTATATATATATACATATATATATATATTCTCAAAAAAGTGGGTGGTGCACACCGAGATTTGTTACAAAAAGATTAAAAGTCCATATTTTTATTTAATACATTAAAAAGTGGCCAACGTTTTGGTCTCCATCTTAAAAATGTATCAATACCCATAGAGAGAGAGAGAGAGAGAGAGAGAGAGAGAGAGAGAGAGGCATATTTTTCAAAGAGTGAATTTAGAGATTGCCACAGTCCACTAGAGTGAAATTCCACCACTCTCCATTTATTTCTATGGGATTTTGAAAGGCATATTTATCAAAGGGTGTATTTTCACTTTCACCCATTTATAAATACTTTTTTAAAAATCCCATAGAAATCAATAGAGAGTGGCGGAATTGCACTCTAGCGGACGGTGGCAATCTCTAACTTCACTCTTTGATAAATATACCCCATAGAGAGAGAGAGAAAGACTATTAATTGCAATAGAAGCTTAAAAAATAGGGCAGATTCAACCCCTTACAGTATTTGGATAAGGAACCCCACAGGGTGCCATAATAATTTATGCTATGCCACGAGCGTTTGAAGCATGCATGATGCCAATTACTGAGAGGCTCCTTATGGTAAAATGTGACACATGAATCAGAAATTCCAAATTAAGACAGGAACAAATGTTATTTTGCCTATGTTTTTATAAAAAACAATATCATATAAATCAAGCCTCTATTAGTGTATACTGGTGTTTATGCATTGAAATTAAATCCGATAAAATGTGATGTCACATGGCGTTTGGCTCTATGCTCTGCCTGCAGCTCTACATGTTTTAAAAGAAATGTAAAATCATAACTGCGATTCCCCCAGTCTGTTTGTTTTACATCATTAGAGAGAATTAAAACAGCAGTGCTGGTAAATGCCCAGTTTGTTAGCAATGGACAAACAAAAGCAACCACCGCTATGAGTAATATGTGATATATGACTTGCAGAAATCTGCATACATTTGGGAGAAGGTCCATTGTCCAGCTAATGCTTATGGGTAGCATTAAATGACTAATCTTGAAACTGGAAAAGATGAAAGCATTTGGAACATTTCTATTCAACGAGGATTGCAGAGTGGAAAATGCAAGCTGTATTACTAACCCAACAAGTCAGTGGAGTTCTTTTTTCAGAAAGAAACAAAAGATAGCAGTAATTAATGACCCTGACTCTGTGCCAAAAAAAGCTTTCTTCTGACAACTCCAACTTAATTAAAACTTAAGACATTTCAATGGACCCAGAAAGCCCCTTATGGGGTGAACTCTTGCAAACTCGTGAGAAAATTTTGTAAGTTAAAGGAAAAAGATGTGTGTCACTACTGGTTCCATGACTCTAATCCCTGACAGTCAAAGAATCTATTTAGCCAAAGCCTTTTCTTTTAACTGGCTCACACCTGCAGGCTTACTGCCATTTCCTCTTCACCAGAAAACACAGTTTTTGTCTTTCACTGGAGATCAGATAATAGGCGTCTTGCTGTTGCTTTTGTTTTTGTGCATTTTTTTGATTTAAATGGGAATATTACAGTTACAATTGATATGCTCAGGTGGTCTTTGGTACTGCAGGAGAGCAGCTTTTGGGTTGTCACAACTTTTAAGGACATGAAGGTGACACCTCTTCTTGAGGTATCAGTAAAGTTCTTGACAATTATAACTGCCCCGAAGGGGTTACAGACAAAAAACATGGCAAATCCCAGCTCCCACTTGAAACTCTAATCTGAAAGGCAGAAGCATGCTGTTCTTCACACTTCTAGATTACAAGGAACAAATAACAGAGCTGGACTGTACGGTTTTAGAAACTACCAAATGCTCGA